>NC_056732.1:326872353-326918482 GCF_019279795.1 Protopterus annectens
AACTTTTCTAAATATCCTAAATAGCCTTTCATCTCCTAGAAGGAAGGGACTGAAAACAAAAAATTCAATTTGGCCATCCAAAAAGAGTAGAATGCTAATGTAGAAAACAGAAAAGGCATGGAAAGAATGGCAAAAATATAAAACACCTCGACATCTTGAAAACTTCAGAATGCTTCATAACTGTACTAAAAAGCAAATATTCAATCCAAAACCCTATCCTGATAACTTACCACTCAAAACTGCAAAACAGTTCTTTTTTTTTTTTTTACAGATAGTGTAGCATCTTTAACCAATAATTCCTTAACATATAATCCCAACCCTGCCCGAAAGCCACATATCACATTCACCTTCAAACCTGTGCCCACATCCTATGTAAAACTACTCAAACTTAAACCATGCTGTTCTTCAGCTGATGACCTTCTGAGCAAGTACCTAAAAATAGCAGGCAACAGCATTGCCTATCCTGTTACAATATTTATAAATATGTCAATAAGGGAATCCTATGTTCCCCCTCTCCGGGAAAAATCTCATATTTATCCCTGTGCACAAAGGGGGAAATTCAACAAACATTGATAACTTTAGACCTATAGCAATCTTATCACCCCTCACCAAAGCTCTTGAAAAATGTATTCAAAAACAATTGCTAGACTATCTCTTGTGGGAATAACTCCTTTCCCCTACACAACATGGCTTTCATCCTCCCCACAGTACTGGCACTTCCCTTCTAACCTATACAGATACTGTCAAAGCTAGAGATAATGGCAAACTAGTCTTTTCCTTATTTCTATACCTGTCTAAAACCTTCAACACAGTTTGTCACAACAAACGTTTACTTCAAATGTCCTCACTAGGTCTCTTCTCAGCCCACCCTTCTGTGGTTCAAAGGTATACCTATCCAGTAGGTATTAGTCAGTAAAATGGCACTCCACACTCTCTCCTTACCTTACAGTCACCCTCAGGTATACCACAAGGCTCTATCCTTGGTCCCCTCCTTTTAAACATTTTCACCAACACCTTCTAAACTTCCACACAACAGGCCACCCTAATACAATCTGCAGATGATTCCACTCTAATTTGTGCATCTGGCAACATGGTACACCTCCAAAAAATTACTCAGGAAGCTTTAACAGCCACTGAAACATGGCTTTGGAACTCACAACTCATGCTTAACCCAAAAAAGATAAAACTACTATTTTTTTTTCTCCAAATCCCTCTCTCATGAAAAAACAAAATTTAAAGTAATTTCTCTTGATAATACAAGCACTGAAGTCATTTCTCATAGAAAACTATTTGGGGTGATAGTGGATGATAATCTTACATTTGACCTGCATATAAAAAAATTGCATAAGAACAACTAGGGATGCTTTACAGAGCCAAAACCTTTCTCACCAACACAACTAAAACAGCAGCTGACACTACTTATCTCCTCCCTATTCTTCTTTATGGAACTCCCATCCTTACTAACCTCCAGGCTTCGCAAAATTTAAAACATGAACGATCTTACAACAAAGTTGCTAAATTTGCAGTACATACCCCTTTCAGAACTCACCACTGTATAGCACTGAAAAGCCTAAATAGGTTACAAATGCTGAAACAGAAGTCGAAAAAATAAAGTTGCAATCACTGATTACTATTACAGTAATACTGGCAAGGTCACACAAAACTGGCTCCAAGATGAGGGTGTCATCAGACTGACAATCCCAGTATGAGGTTAGCCAGGAATCTTGAGATCATCTTTGGAATTGTAAAGGATTACTGTCAAAACTTAAACAATAGCAAGGTGATGAAAAGGGATACAGGTGACAGGACAGGTGACATTTTGGTCGAAATCAGGCTACCTAAGCTGACTATGCATAAAAAAAAAGCTGCTTACCCAAAGTTTATCTGTGAAGAGGTGCAACAAGCAATATATCAGGCTGCAAATGACAAGTCACTAGGATTAGATGGGTTCCCATTTCAAAACTGGAAATTGGGAGGGTTAGCTTTGCCTATAAACTGGGTCAACCAATTTAATCCAAGACAAAAAGGGTCATTCCTGACTCTTGGAAAGAGGCATTGATTGAAGCATACCTCTCAACCGTACTGAATCTCTCATTTTTTACCAGTTTTTGAGGTCCAAATAATGGGATGCCACGATTCCAGAGTGGCACCCCTTAATTTCCAAATTTCCCGGTTTTTAGTTTTTAAAAAAATTTTTCGGACTGACGTCCGTTCATGTGCAGCCTGTCGGAATACAGCTGAGGGCTTGCTCTGGGCCGGAGTGAATGAGTTTAAATTTACAAAACGCAGGACAGATGAGAAGCGAAGCCTGAACACTGAGCAGCTGAGAACTGTATTTATTTCCAGGTAAAGCACTTTAGTTGCTTGGTATTGAGATTTTCGCTGCATTAATACTGAGATGTTTTGTGCGCTGTGGAACACACACAACTTGAAATTGCATTCACTTATTTGAACTATCCATGCTGCTGTGCATTAATTTATTTATTGGAAGTGTTTGTGCATTCATCATATTTATTGGAAGTGTCTGTGCATTCATCATATTTATTGGAAGTGTCTGTGCATTCATCATATTTATTGGAAGTGAGTCTGCGCATTCATTTGAAGTGAAGTGTCCCTGCATTCATTTGAAGTGGTGTGTGTGTCTCTGTGTGTGCGTGTGTGTGTGTGTGTGTGTGTGTGTGTGTAAAATGCCCCAGACAGATCTACCTAGTAGTTAGGGTTACTCAGACTCAAACCCTGTACTTGGGTAGAAGAAGCAAGAGCCTGAGTTCTCTACCCATGCCACCACTTTTGGTTGAAGGATTTATATTTCTTAACTGTAAAAATTTTCACATAATGTCTGGAAAGTGTTTGGCTTATACATTTGGTCTGTTCCTCTTAAAATCTGGATGGTGCAGTGGTAGTGTTATTGCCTCACAGAAAGAGGTTCTCTGATTCGATTCTTGGCTGAAGTGCCTTCTGTGTGGAGTTTGCAAGAACTCCCTGCGTTTGTGTGGGTTTACTCTGGGGTGCTCCGGCTTCCTCCCACAATACAAAGATACGAGTCTGAAGCATTTTTTCCCAGGCCTCTGCTGAAAATTAGTTTTGTTCCAAGTCAGACTTTCCCAGTAAACAAATGTTAAAAACCATAAATTTTATTTTATTCTGACAAATCAGTGAGAACTGAACTCACTAAATAATGATAGCCAATTAAGTTTGTCTTCCTAGCTTTTAGGAAACGCATGGTACCACAACATTTTATTCTAGCAACTTTCTAAAATTATACAAGCAATGTTTAACGTGTCCCTGGTTTTTGGGCCCCCCACCCAATAAATTTTGGCTTTTTCCTAATTTCTTGTGCTGCACAGTTCTTCAGGGAAAGATAAGCTTAGTGCTGCTTATGCAAAGTCTACTTGCATTGTTAGTAGCACAACAGGTAGTATACTTGCTTTTGCTGCAGAAGGCTGTGGGGGTTCTACTCCTACAGTCTGTAGATGGATTGTTGATACTGTACTGTGTTATACTTTTAAAGGGGGTAGACGCTGCAGTCCTGAGAATGTCCTCCTTTGGCGGAGATACCTATTAACTATGAACCTGTTATCAGTTTGCCATTCTTTCCCTATTGAAATATTACTATCTTATCATTTTTTTAATGTAACATAGGCAATTTATTCTTCAAGGCCAACAGGCACTTTTACTTGTAGACGAAAAATTGAAATATATAGTTGCTTGCTAACAGCAACCTAGTTACAGATCTCTCTAACATGGAATTTAGATGACTTTTACTTCTGCACAGATTGTGCATATTTACTGATACTGGTGAACTGTAGACGTTTGAGTAGACTTTTTATGATGGAAATGTTCTGAATTGGGCAGTTTTGTCATTATTGGTTCATGCATTTTGTTTCACTGCTTACTGGAAAAAGTTCAAACAATACATTTAAAAAGCGTTCCAACACGTGGGCTGTATTACACACAGAATATAATTTAATAAAGTCAGGAAGGTGCATCAAAGAACACATGTATGTTTCCTGTTTCGTGTGCAAGGGGGCTATGACTTGAAACCAGTCCAAAGGTAATCTTTATCCGCCACTGGCCAGATTAATTTTTCTTTGGATGTGGGTTTCAATGTTGTTTCAAAGAATGTGAGTTTCAAGGGCAGAGAAGTTTTAATGCTAAGTCTGTTTTCTTTGTGAGACTGTATTGCTTTGTTAGCAGATGTCTATTTGTGCTTGTGCTATAAAATGTAAAATCCAAATAATCGCTGTAGAAGTAAAGCAGTAAGCACATTAGTGTTTATGGTAAATGGGGCGAAATACCCAGGTAATGGGACATTGGAATGGCTGCAGGGGAACTCTGGGGCCATATTTTGGTTGTCTGTTCTTCAATTTGCATTTGAAAGTTGGTATCCCACAATTCCATTGGTGTGGGTGGGGTTACATAATTATGCATGCAAATTTTATGTTAATCTGCACACCGATTTGTACCTATATTTCATGGGCCTTTGTCCAGATTTTTTTTTATTTCCAGGTTGAGAGGTATGGGTGGAGTGATATGAAAAGAAGGGGAAATACTTACTCAGTGTATCTTCCTACACTCCCGCCTCTATCTTAAACCATGACTATACAATATTTACAGTGCTGTGGTGAACTCGCCACCCTTATTTATAGTTGATTTGATTCATTTAGACCAGTGAGGGTTTATGGGTGAATGCCAGAGATCTGACAACATGCTGAGGATACTGATGATGTTATATAATGCCTAGGGTATGGAAAAGAGAGTTATCCTAAAACTACATGCTGAGAAAGCAATAGGTTTGAATGGGTCTTTCTACTTAAAGTGATGGAGGAGGTGGGTTTTCCCAGGTAATTTCTGGACATCTAGTCTGTATATTTTATGGCTATGGCTAAAATAAAAATCCAGGCAAAACTCTAATGTCCACTTAGAATAACTATGGATATGACCAGGTATTCTCCTTGTTACTTCCATCTACCTACTTGGAGTCACTGAATCTCTATCTGTGAGGATAGAGGGCTACAACTGGAGTAGACTTTCATTTAAAATGACCCTATTTACTGATAACATTATCGCCACAGTGGGAGTGACATAAAATAATTTGAACACCCAGTTCACTGTTTTGAGAAAATTTTAGTCACTACTCTGGCTATAAGGCTAATGCCACAAAGAAGCAATCCTCAATGTTAAATTTTGAACCCATGAGGCATTTAAGGGTCACATATCCCTACTTACGGAGTCAGGACAGAATTAAATACCTAGGAATATATTTTAAGGAAACAGTGGAGAATTTTTTTTAACCATTCTAGAACAGGTAGCATTCCAAGGAGACAAGATTTTTTTTCTTATAATCACTGGACCTTGACAATGGAAACATCACAGTTCTGTCACAGGAGATGCTTATACTCCTTCAGTTTATTTTACTTTGCATAGGCTTTTATCTATAAGCTGCATGTAGGAGAAGGGATCCTTCTTGAACACTGGCTGTTAAGTTTTATGTGAGAAAATATGCAACCATTTCATATTACTGGGGCAATCAGTGGGGGGTCCCAAACACTACCTACCATGTCCAATCAGTGTACTGGAGGCTGCACCACAGTTTGGACAATAGTTATCCGGCAATCTGGAAAATAATGTTATCTGAGAGGTGGGAGGGGTCAACAAATCATTAGACTTATTGTAATACTGTGTGGAAAGACCTAGTCTAGGTGTGAAGGGGTAGGTACTAATGAATTTTAAAGAACAGGTAGAGGGTGGCTCCATATAAAACAGCCAAAACCACAACATCTGATGTAAGGTATTGAAAGATTTTTTGAAATAGAGAAGGAAATCCTGTAAATTAAGACAGTGATCCTAATGAATGGATGGGGACAGGATTAAAACCTGGATAGAGGTAAGGAGTCACTATGATCTACCTATGGAAGATGAGGTGATTTACCCTTCCTTAAAGCAAAACATAAGGGGGAATGGGGATTGTGGGCTTGAACAGGACAAAACAGTCCAGCCCTGATACATTTGGTGTTGCAGGTTGTGGATGCTAAGATAATAAAGAATAGATTGCTAGGTCTGGGACATAAAACTTTGCCAGAATTTAAGACTGGAATAGCTGAAAAACTTTAGAAAAATGGGATAGAATTCTTACAATTTAAATGCACTTGGAAGCATTTGCAAGATGATTTGATTTGGTAAGACAGTGAGAACATTCTGAATACTCACTTGATATATACACTACAATTTTTACACCAAGAAGAGATTAAGCTAAATGTTAATAAAATATATTACAGACAGGAAAAAGGGGGAGAGGTATGTGGAAACATGCTTTTAGGACCAAATAGAGAGTGGCAGAGTTAAAGTTTAGATGAGATTTCCTGGCTCTACTTTAATGATTTATCTCCTGACCTTGAGCTACCGCCAGTATTATTTCCTAGGTATTTAGTTAGGCATTTAGTTGCCCTTGAAAACAATCTGGCTAATTGTACTGATAATGATACTAATAAAGAAGGTAGCTGCAAGGAACTGGAAAACAAAAATTGTAGGGTGATAAGCGAGCAACCAACTGCTAACTCAAGTAGTAGAGGCTGAGAAAGAACAAATGAATGGGTCATCCAGGTAGAAATTCCTTAGTAAATGGGTGCCCTAGTTTAAGTGTTTAGAAAGTAAGGGCAGATAACTATAAGGGAAAGTTCAAATCCAAAAAAAACTAAGACCAGTATGTCACTTTCAAGAAACGTAGAAATCCAAAGATAAAACAATAAAGTGATTCCACAGAGGAATACTTTATTAAAAAAATAAAACAAGTCAAAATGAGAATAAGATAAAAAGATGAGTGCTTTCAGCCTTAGGCCTTCATCAGATCAGACTTCATTTATAGTGGGAGTGCCCAACCAAACTCATCTTCTTAGACGATACCGTCTCAATACTGGCTTTAAAGGAACAAGCTCATTTAAGCCTGGATTTTTATCAGCCCTAAAATCTGCTATCCATTTGGTCTCTTCAAATTCAGTGATTTCTTTCGGATTCCCTTTTCTTGCACTACAGTGCATCACTTGGAGTGCCATAAACAGGAACAAATGATTATTTGCCATTATATGTTTGCTCACTGCATTTGTAGATGTTCTATTTCTGATGTCTCTTAAATGCGAAAAAATTCTAGTTCTAAAAGTGGCAGTTCGTCTTTCCAACAGGTGCATTGTGTGCATAGTGCTACATAAACCAAAATTTGAGTACCACAATCAGCATATGTCCTTAAGTAATATAACTTGTGTGACAGGGTGCTGAAAATATTGGTTCTTCATTATATATGAACATGCTTTACAGTGGCCACATTTAAAAGTGCCTTGTCTATGTATCAAGGTCTTTTTCTGTTTTCTATTTCCATCTTTGCATAAAAGTAGTTTTAAGTTCATTTTGTTTTTATAACAAAGTAGGTGTTTCTCCCACTATTCTTTTTATAGACTCATCTGCTGTTAATATCTGCCAATTCTTCCTCATTGTATTGCAAATTTGTTTGACATCTTGACTATATGTTATTGTGCATCTCGTATTCGATGTTACATTTCTCCCCTTATGGTTGCTGGCTTTTTGTGGATTTGTGGAGTAGTATGGCTTTCCTTTCGTACTTCTCTGTTGTTGTACCTCTATAGTCATATCATCCAATTCTTTTCTCTTATATCCTTCTACTGCTCAGTTCATATTTTGTTTTCAATATCTTTTGATAAATGTCGTCTTCAGTGTTGTGTCTAGAGTGCCTCAAGAGTTTACTTTTGACTAGCTTGTGGGAATACATGTCTTGGATGCATACTCGACTGATGTAAAGTGTGATTTTTCCAGCATTCTTTCCTAAATGTCCTTGTTTCAAAGCATCCATCTGCTTTTCTCAGAATGCTTACATCCAAGAAATGAATCTCACTTTGAGAGCTGTTAACTTCAAAGTCCAAAAAATCTGTAGTCCTCCTCAGGTAGTCAATAAAGCTAGATAGTTCTTCTCCACCACTCCATAATAGGAAGATATCATCCACAAATCTCTTGTAGTATACAAGTTTATTCCTCCATTAATTGCTGTCTGTGAACACAAATTCTAGCTCCCATTGAGCCATAACTATGTTTGAGTATGAATTGGCACATGATGTACCCATGGCCACTCCCCATTTTTGCATAAAGTATTGGTCATTATACAAGACATTATTTTCTAATATAATTTCCAGCAGAGAACATGCTTGCATAATTTCTACAGTAGTGCATTCATTGTTCATATTAAGAAACTTCTTAATTGACTCTATTCCATAGCCATTTGGTTTAACCATGAAGAGACTCCTCACGTCCATAGTTACTATTAACACATCTGAATGTATTGGATTCATTCCATAATAAGTTGATAAGCCAGATAAAAAAAAAAAATCTTCTGTATCTCGCAGTACGGTCTCTGCTTTTTCCAATGCTCTTTTCAGTTTTAGTTCGGTATAATACATAAGGGCTCAGTGGCCCATCCAGCCCCAGACACTATCGGTCACATTGGGGGAGGGGGGGTGTCTGTGCCTTACGGATTTTAGGTAGTCCTTTTATTACAGGTATGGCAGGGTCTTTCACTTGAAAGTACTCATATAACTCTTGAGTAATAATATGTGTGATCATTAGATCATATATGGCATGTTCAATATTTAACACAATCTTATTCAATTCATAACTCCATATGGATCTATAAGTTGTGCAGTCACTAAGTAGCACTAACATCTTGGATTCATACCAATCTCTATCCATAACAATGATCACACTGCCCTTGTCTGTTGGTCTTATTATAATATCTGTATTATTCATTAATCCTTGCAAAGCTTCTCTTTCTTCTTTGGTTAGATTATAAAAACCACTGCGGTTATTCTCCTTCCTTAATTTATAAACATCTCTTCGCATGTCTTAACAAATGCTTCCAATAATGGATGTAATGTTGGTACCATTAGACTAGCTTTTTAAATTTATTCCCTTGATTCTTGCTGTTGATATTCTTATCTTGACACTAATTAAATCTTTGTTTCAGCACTACATTCCTAGTGAAGTATTTAATGTCAAATACAAACTCGCTGGAATGTGAGGGCATTGCTGGAATGAATGTTAGGCCTTTAATTTAGGATTTTACTCTCCATTTCTGTCAGCACATAGCTGGCTAAGTTCATAATCAAGTCTGCCCCCTCTGATATCATGGTGACATTTTCCATTTCTTCCGATCTCTGCTCAGAGATCGGCATCTTTGCTGTAGGTGTCTCTGTTTCAAGAGAACTGGGAATTTCTGAAAAAAAAGATGTTGCATATGTTTTTGGAGTGCTCCTTCTGGCTATATGTTGTCTTTGCCTACAGATGGTTTGGCTACATCACTTCTCATGCCTGTAGTAGTATTTTTGTTTCTACCTGTTTCTTTCGCATTTATCAATGGTGTATTCATATCAATATCCAAGTTAGTTCTCAGTCTAGCATTTATATCAAAATTATTATTCTCTCTTTCAATTAAACTGCCTTCACCTGCTCCTTTAAAATCCACTCCTTTAGAATTATTTGATTCCCGTCATTCTGTTATCTGTTTTGTTGGAGCTTCACTGGCAATGTTCCGTTCTGTTACTTGCTCATTCCTACTTTCTTTGGGTCACTCAAAAATACTTAGTTTTTGGAAATCATCAAAGTCACATTTCAATTTCTTTATTTTTAAATCTTTCAATTTCTCATCGTAATTGATTAAAGTTAACTGCAAGTTAGTGAATTTGTCAAGAACAGATTCCGGAAGTTCAGCTTTCTCCAACTCTGTTTGTTTCTGTTCCAAGAAACTTTCTACTTCCTTTTCCACTGGTGTAAAATATTCCAAGAGCAATCTGATACAAAACTGGCATTCATGTGAATCTCCTGCCATTTAGCTAACAGGTCCGGATCTACAATGTCATAAGAGGGCATGCATTTAATCCGGAAAAGAGCCATGATGTAAACAGGCTTCTAAGTGGAAACGCTGCCATTGCAAAAGTTTTAACTTAAAGGCAGCAGTTTCCACTTGTTTATATGTGGAGATATATTGTTCTAGTGAATTATTCACTTGTTCACTTACTTGTTTCGTGGTACTCAAGTTGAGTTGTAATAATGGATTGCAGTTACTTGTACAATTCAATACTGAATAATTCCTATTCTTGTTCCTTTGACTCATAGAAGTACCCTTCTCTGGGCAATACTCCAATTCAAGCACAATTTCTTCCGCCATGTCTGGTATGTTTGTAGTAACAACTTAAAATCCAAAAAAACAAACTAAGACCAGTACGTCACTTTCAAGAAATGTAGAACTCCAAAGATAAAACAAGAAAGTGATTCCACAGCGGAATATTTTATTAAACAAAATAAAACAAGTTAAAATGTGAGTAAGATAAAAAGATGAGCGCTTAAGGGAAAGTTGGAGTTCAGATTATGTTTGATCTACGAATAAATTTAGTCACATCTGACTAATTGTACATATGAGTATGTTGAAGGTATTCACATGTCCCTTAAGGTGAAATTATTAAGTAAAGAGTAAGTTTGTGTGGAAAAGACAGTCAGGTTAGTTAGTTTCAGACCCTGGAGCTGGTCTGCAACAAAGATGCAACTCAGCAAATTGAAAAAAAATATTAGTTACTTGTCTTGTATATTTTTTGTATAATTTCTTGCATATGTTTTGTATAATTTCTTGTATAAGTTTGGTATAATCTCTATATGTGGAACTTTTCTCCCTAGGGGTCTGCTGAAAACGGGTCTTATCCCAGTCAGATTTCCCAGTAAACAAATGTAAAGTAAAATAAATAAATACTTTAAAAACTTAAGCAAGACAGCATGACTTTTTGTTTTGATATGTTGCGATGGCTATGTATTTATGCTACAGGATAAAGTTTTTCCTTATCAATAAAAAGGCAAACAAGTCAAATGATGCCCCAGCTGTAGTGCTGCGTTACTGTAAACAAAATATAACATTTTAATATAGATTTTTTTCTCTCTCAAATACTATAATCTATTAAGGGGCCATCCTTATATCTGTATTCATCTTCTCAAACAAGGATACAATAGTTTTTTTTTTTCTGGAAAGATCCAGTTCTCCGGGTACAATCTTCATAATCAGCTATTGTTCTCGATGCATAAGAAATGATGGCCACCCACAAAAAAGTTTGCATTACAGAGTCAGCTGGCAGGCCCAAATGGCACAGATGCAAACCTCTCAATATTTGGTTCATAACCAATGAAGAAGAGGGGTTCTTTAAAGGAAGACAAACATGCAGCATTCATTTATGGTACTGCTTTGAGCAAGCATAATCCTGCCATCCATCATGACATGACATGATGGGGAGAAACACCCGACACATGCACCTAAACATAGAACACCTAAGAACCACATCATACAGTCACCCGAGATAAGTCAAGATCACCTGAAAACTGACTGTCGGGTGGGGTACAGGGTACTCTTCCATTCAAATGGAAGATAAATAGCACTTAGAGAGATGGCCTTGCAAAGCAGAAGGTGTCCTGGAAGCCTCAATAATTTTTAAGATCTCAGCTGGAGTATCTGGAAGGATAAGCGTATCTATAAGGAGCTAAACCCAAATGTCACATCAGCAATAAGAGGTATCCACAGCTTGGAATGTCAGCATTTATGATACTGCCATGGACCTAAGAGACAAAAACTACATCATTCTCAAACACACCAAGTAAACAAGAATTAGTGAGGTCTTTCTTCCATGAAATTTACAGTAAGTTGTGGAAGTGAATTGCAGAAAAGGAAGCAAAAACATCCTCTACTACAGGATGGAAAATATGTCCTCAGCTAACTCCACCTTAACAAAGCAGAATACACGGAGTGCTGACTTCTCCCTGGAGGTAAAATGTTTAAATTTTGGGGTGCTCCACTTTTGGAGGATGCAAACCAAGCATGGCTTTTGAAGCTGCAACTCCAAGCAAACTAGCATGAAGTCATACCCCCCCTTTTTAATTTCTCAAAGTAATTTGGGTTTCTAATACCATGATGGGAAAGGACCCCCTTCCCAAGTCAAAGTATGATTAAAGTTCATGAAATTATTATTGTTTCAATCTTTGATGTCAGCCAGACGTGCCCTTCACAGCGCCCGCAATGTGCCCAGCAATGACGCCTTCTGCAATTTGTATGGGATTACATGTATTGGTGACATGTCTAAATATGACTGTAGATTCTTTTTTATAAGACCCGTTGCTCCTACTACTATTGGAACTGTCTGGCTATCTTTCTTCCACATTGCTGTCGTTTTTGCCTGCAAATCCTGATATTTTATGACTTTGTCTATTTCTGTACACAAGACACTGTAGTCACTGGGTGTGGAGATTTCAATGATCAATTCTACTTTTGTCTTCTTTTCAAGGACCACTATATCTAGTTTTCTGGCATCTATCTTTTGAACTGTTGGTAATGGGGGATCCCATGTGATATAGACCATTATTTTCTATAACATACTTTGTGGCTCATGTTTCCAGTGTTTTTCAACAACTTTCAATAGCATAATGACTGTGCAATCCCCAGTGCAACAGTCTTGCCACATTATTATGCCTTTCAGTATACAGTCCTTCTGCTATTAGTATGTCACAACCAGCAATGAGGTGTGCAACCATTTCTAATTTGGTTTTACAAATCCGACAACTGCTTGTTTCTCCCACATGTTCAATGGACTTTGTAAACCAGCATGTACACAACCCACTGTTTTGGGCTGCCAATATTAACCTTTCATCTCTTAGTTTGAATTTGCCTATCCTTAACCATTCCTGTGTTCGTTCCTGATCAACATGAGGTTCTTCCAGAGGTTTTCTACACTTGCAACTATATTTATGCATTTTCCACATTTCCTGCCTTCTCATCTGGTCCTTCAACTTATATTCTTTCTTATGTGTTTTGACGCATTCAATTGTTGCCTGATTTTTATCTACTTCTGCTTTGATTTCCATTCCTGCTTGACTATGATATGCTTCTGCTAGAGTAAGCAAAAAAATCATCTTAGATTTATATTCCTCATGTTTCAAAACTTTCACTACGTTTGGGTCTTGTGAGGTCAGTAGATGTGTATGGAGTCCCACAATTGCAGATCTATACTTGTAATCAATTTCAAGAAGGCCCATCCCTCCTTTGGAACAAAGAACATATAATTTTGGTATGCACTGATTTTTATAAATCATTGGGTGAGCATGAAGCATCCTTCTTGTTTTCCTGTCTAATCTATCCAACACGTTTTGGGGCCAGTTAATCACTCCAAAACTGTAAGTTAGGACAGGAAGAGCAAACTGGTTTATAGCTTGGATTTTGTTCCTAGATGTCAATGCTGTTTTCAGGATTAATTTAAGTCTTCTAAAGTATTTCTTACCAAGTCTTATTCACATTTGTTCAGGGTTTACTGTTGAACCTTCATCAATTACCAAATATTTATACAGTCCTCCCTGCTCAAGTTCTTTTATATCACATTTTTGTCCCAAACTGATGTTTTCTTGGTGCTGTAGTTTTCCTGCTTTAAATGTTGCTTTTGCACATTTATCAAGACCAAATGACATTCTTATATCATCTGAAAAAGTTTTGACAACTTGCAAGTGTGCTTTTAGTTCCTCATCTGATGAGCTTCTGCAGACTATTTCTTTCATTGATCTTAATATGTCTATCTCTATTAAATCAAGCAACTCTTCTCTTAGCTAATTTTCTTCTAATCTGAGGGTGCGTTTTTATCTCCATTTCCTACGGGTATTCTACAGAAAGTTCTGTAGAATCTTCCTGTGCCACATTCGCTTTAATTTCATCCTTTACCATCCATTGCTCTGTCACATGGGAACTTACTGGCCTATCACTCCTCAACATTGACTGCGTTCCTGTTCCTTCCCTTGCTGTCCATCTTCAAGTGGATGTTTATAATGGTTTTCTGTGGAAGTCTCCAAAATATCTTCATACGGCACCTGCCCAATTGTTTCCCATTTCACTGGTTTCCCCTTAATTTGGATATCCGTTGCTCTAACCTGTTGTGGTGCTTTCTGAATTAGATTTTATACACTGAATCCTTTAGTTCGCAGTTACTCCATAACCTCAGTTTCTATTTCTTTATCATCTCCATTATTAATCTCCTTTTCTACTTTTCCACTTTGTATTCTAATTTTTTGTATTGTAAATTTTTCCATATCCGGATTCCTTTGCCTGTATTTCTCTTTAAATATTTTTGGTGCTGCTCTTTTTGGATTGGTTAGCTTTGCTTTCTCCTTTGCATAAATACACCATATTAAATCTCTCTCTTTCCCATGTTCATATTTCTTCAGATGTCTCCTGATTTTCCTGCTTCTCCTTACTTTATGGACTCGCTCCATCTTGCTGTGATGTAACCTGTGTTAGACCTTCTACACAAAATCCTTCACTTTTCAGGCACTCCATAACTTCACCTCTATTTTTTTTTTTAACTTATACTTTACTAGTCTTCTTTTCTACATTCCCTCTTTGTGATATTATTTTCCTTATTGTGAAATTTTCAATATCCGGATGCCTTTGCCTGTATTTCTCTCTGAATATCTTTGGGACTGCTTTCTTTATATTATTTTCTCCTTTGCATAAATATTGCACCATATCAAATCTCTCTCTCTTTCCATGTCCATATTTCTTTTTTTAATTTCTCCAAGTCTTTTGGGTTTCTAATACCATGACGGGAATGGACCTCATTCCTAAGTCAAAGTATGATTAAAGTTCAGGAAATGAGTATTGTTTCAATCTTTGGTGTCATGTTTCAATCCTTGATGTCAGCCAGCAGTGCTCTTCGCAGCACCCGCAATGTGCCATTAATGACACCTTCTGTAGTTCATATGGATTTGCATGTATTGGTAACGTATCTAAATACGATTGTAAAGTCTAGACCCGTTGCTCCTACTACTATTGGAACTGTCTGGGTATCTTTCTTCCACATTGCTCTCGTTTCTGCCTGCAGATCCTGATATTTTATGACTTTGTCTTTCTCTGTACACAAGACACTGTAGTCACAGGGTGTAGCAACTTCAATGATCAATGCTACTCGTCTTCTTTTCTTGGACCACTATATCCAGTTTTCTAGCATCTATCTTTTGAACTGTTGGTAATGGATGATCACAAGTGATGTAGACTTCTTAATTTTCTATGATGCTTTGTGGCTCATATTTCCAGTGTTTTTTGGCCACTTCAATACCATAATGTTTGCACAATCCCCCAGTGCAACAGTCTTAGCCACATTATTATGCCTTTCAGTATACAGTCTTTCTGCCATTAGTATGTTGCAACCAGCAACGAGGTGTGCAAATGTTTCCAATTCGGTTTTACAAAACCTACATTTGTCTGTTTCTCCCACATGTTCAATGGACTTTATAAACCAATGTGTACGCAGCCCACTATCTTGGGCCGCCAATATTAACCGCTCATCTCTTGGTTTGAATTCGCCTCTCCTTAACTATTCCTGTGTTCGTTCCTGATCAACATGAGGTTCTTCCAGAAGTTTTCTTTACTTGCAACTATATTTATGCTTTTTCCACATTTCTTGCCTTCTCATCTAGTCCTTCACCTTATATTCTTTCTTTTGTTTTTTGGCACATTTAGTTGCTGCCTGATTTTTATCTACTTCTGGTTTGATTTCCATTCCTGCTTGATGCCAATAAGCTTCTGCTAGATTAATCAGAGAAATCATCTTAGATTTATTTATCTGGTGAGCATGAAGCATCCTTCTTGTTTTCCTATGTAATCTATCCAACACGTTTTGGGGTATGTCAATCACTCCAAAACTGTAAGTTAGGACAGGAAGAGCAAATTGGTTTATAGCTTGGATTTTGTTCTTACATATCAGTGCTGTTTTCAGGATTACTTTAAATCTTCTGACGTATTCCTTACTGCGTTTTATTTGCATTTGTTCGCGTTTTATTGTTGATCCTTCAATTCCCAAATATTTATACACTCCTCCCTGCTCAAGTTCTTTTATATCACATTCTTGTCCCAAATGGATGTTTTTCTGGCGTTGCAGTTTTCCTTCTTTAAAGGTTGCTTTTGCACATTTATCATGACCAAATTACATTCTTATATCATCTGAAAAGGTTTTGACAACTTGCAGTTGTGCCTTCAGTTCCTCGTCTAATGAGCTATACAGTTTTAAATCACTGACAGAGAAGGTGAGAAGTCTTTACACTTTGTTGTTTTCTAGGAGAAAGATTATAGCCATGGCCTAAGGTGTTGAGTAAACAGCTTAATGGATTAAGGGCAAGGCAGAAGAGTAACGGTGACAGAGTCAGCCTGGAATATCCCCCTTTGAATTTTTATTCCTGGAATAACAATTTGTCCTTTATCATGGCTTAATTGGAAAGTGGTCTGCCACTGTTTGGTCACTGTAATGCATTCGATCAGTGTGGGGTGTATCTTACACATTTTTAAGCACTTTTTTAATCATGAATAGAGGATACTATCAAATGCTTTTTTATAGTCAAGCTATGCCATACTTAGAACAGTTCTCCACTATGACTTTAATAACAAATGATCCTTGGTTTCATATGACTTTCTTTTATTGCCCTTTTGCTCTACTGCCATAATTGAGTTTTCTTCTAAATGACGATAAACTCTGTTGGGATCAATTCCCACATATAGTTTATACATCGTCAGATGGCAAGTTATTGGTCTATAATTTTTAGGGTAATTTGCAGGTTCACTCTTAAGTAGGAGCATTGTTTTTCCTGTTGTTAGCCAGGTTGATGACTGTTGTGGGTGCACGTATAAATAATTCTTACTCATGGCTAAATCTTCGTGCAAAGATGTTAATACTTTTAACTAGAAGTTAGGTGCTGCACCTGGGCCTGAGGTTTTCCAATTAGAGGCTTTTCTCAACTTTGTTTCAATCTCTCTAGCTGTTACTTCATCCCATTTCATATCCTGTACCTTTAAACTTCTTATTCTTTCTTTTACTTCTTCTATCCATTTAGCATCTTTGTTATCTTCCATGGGATCTTCATAGATACTTCTCCAAAATGAATGTATTTCTTCTTTTTTGGCGGTCTTTCAATCCCTTTTACCTTATTTCCCAGTTCTCTATAAAACCTTTTTGGGTCATCAATAAATTGCTTATTTTGCACTTTTCCTTTATATTTATCTTTGTATCTTCTAAGTTTTTCCGCCTGTGCTGAAAGTTTTAGTTTATATGCGATAGTGCATGATAGATCCTGATCTGTTCTAATATTGTACATTGCTTTTATCACATCTATCTTTCTTGGTATTTTTGTTGATCTGTTCCCTCTTCTATAGTCTAACAGTGATACTTCTTGTTTTAATTGCTTTATAATTTTCTCTATTCGATAATTCCATGATGGTATTTGATTTCTCCCCTTCCTTTCCCTCACTGCCCTGTGTTCCTGTGGTAGAACTTTACTGTGTTCATTTGTTTTATCAGACTTCTGACTTTTTGGGTTTTATTAACCTTCTGCAGTTTATTTCTTTCACTGATATTGATATATGTGTCCATGTCTATTAAACCAAGCAATTTCTTCCAAACTGAGGGCACATCCCTTGTTTTCCAATTCCTGTGGGCATTCTATAGAAGGTTCAATAGCATCTTCCTGTGACACAATCTCATCAGTTTCATCCTGTGCCGTCCGTTGCTCTATCATATGGGAACTCACTGGCCTATTACTCCTCAGCATTAACTGCATCAGAGTTTCCAGTTTCTTGTTCCTTAACCTAATGTCTAGCTTCAAGTGAACATTTATACTGGTTTCCTGTGGAAGGCTCCAAATTATCTTCATAGGGCACCTGACCAATTGCTTCCTGTTTCACTGGTTTCCCCTTAATTTGGATATCCATTACTCTAGCCTGTTGTGGTGCTTTCTGAATTAGATTTTCTAAACTAAAGTCTTCACTTTGCAGGTAACTCCATAACCTCAGTTTCTATTTCTTTAACTTTTCCATTACTATCTTCTTTTCTTGTCTTCTTACTGTTTGTATTGTAAAGTTTTCAATGTCAGCATTCCTTTCTCTGTATTTCTCTTCAAATATCTTTGGTGCTGCTCTTTTTGTATTGGTTAGTTTTGCTTTCTCCTTTGCATCAATATTGCACCATATTAAATCTCTTTTTCTTTCCCATGTCCATATTTCTTCAGATGTTTCCTGATCTTCCTGTTTTTCCCTGCTTTGGGGACTCATTTCATCCTGCTGTGATGTAACCTGTGCTAGACCTTCTATGTCAAATCCTTCACTTTGCAGGCACTCCGGAACTTCAACTTTTAATTTTTTTAACTTCTACTTTACTGATCTTCTCTTCTACGTTCCATCTTTATGATATTTTTTTTATTGTGAACTTTTCCATATCTGGATGCCATTGCCTGTATTTCTCTTCAAATATCTTTGGGGCTACTTTCTTTACATTGATTAATTTGGCTTTCTCCCTTGCATAAATATTGCACCATATCAAATCTCTCTTTCATTCTCATCTCCATATTTCCTTTTTATATTTTTCAAATATCTCGGTTTTGTTGTTTATATTTTCACACTTCCTCAGATGCTTCTTTTTCCAAACAGATCAAGGTTTCTTGATCTAAATACTGTGATTTCACAAATCTGTTGCATTAATGAACACAAATTATCATTTGAAGCTTCTGACAATTTTTCTTGCGGAAGTATTTTTCTTTCCGCTAATTTCTCTCTTAATCGTGTTGTATATCTTGTGTCTGGAAATTCTGGGCTTTTTACATAGCAGAAACAAAACATAATTTCTTTCTTATCCTCAACAGTCCACTTTATAGTCTTTATGAATCTTCTTTAGCTGATCAGTTTTTGTGATTTTTCTGGACTACTACTTCCTTCTACAACATGGTGGGGGGGGGGCATCAGTAAGATGATGTTTATGTGACAGTAGACTATAAACAGGGGCATCAAACTCTTAGTTCACATCCCCATGAAGAAAATATCTCACAGAGTCCACCAGTTCATTTTTACACTTATTTACATAAAAAGCCGGATATTTGTTACAAGAGAGGATGACATTTGTGTGACAGGAGTGTTATGAGAAACCAAGATTCAGTCAATCTAATAGATATTCGGCTTTATAACACGTTGCAGACACTGTAATTTATGTTAATATACCAATCAGGTTAAATATATAAATGGAATGAGATTTGAAAGCAGAGGACAATTTAGCTGTAGACTCCATGAACACATTAGGGATATATGTAATGGGATGGAAGACAATCCTACTGTACTACATTTTAAGAGATGCCATGTAAATGATGCTAACCAGCACCTTAGAAAGTGTAATTAATAATGGAAACATTTCATAAATTAAACAGAGTTGCAGTATACAGAATAAGTTTATATTTTATAGTATGGTACACTGTAGCCTAAATGGTTAAATTAGAAAGCTAACTGGACAATGACTGGTTAATTTAATGCTTATATCATAACCTGTAACTTTTTAAATGCTGGTTTTATACTGATAATCAGATTCCCTGAAGACTTTAGTCAAGGCGTTATAATCCTTTTATGATGTTTTAATAAATGCTCCCAATGCACGTTATTTGGCAAATAATTTTTACAGTACAGGTAATGTCAGTGCAGGTCATGATTAGTAATTTTATCCACAGTAACAGTTAGCTAATAAATCTAGACACCAAATGTGGGAACTTTCTAGCTGTAAACACAAGAATCATGTGAGCAGTAAAAAAGAGAGCAGGCTCGTGGGCTAGGCACATGACCTCACAATGTGTGTCTGTACACAGTAACCCACTCCTACCATGGGACCTTCCAAGAAAGATGCTACACTGATTTCTGAAGAGAATGAAACCAACCACAAGACTCATCAATTGGGTCTCAATGTTAGATCTGATATATATGCATACATCTGACAAAAACACAGCACCGCTATGAAGGGCTGACTGGACTACCAGTTTCACACAGAAAGAAAAAGAAAATCTACAGCTCAAAAGATCAAGAGGATGTGGTTACCTTTCAATATTTCATGTAAAGACTTAACTCATCTTTGCTCTCTAAAACAGTACCATCTTTGAGCAGAAATCACCATAGCAATAAATAAAAACATTTGGATTAATTCATAATCTCTACTAATTTGGCTAGTTTTTTCTTAATTGTCTTCTTCCCTGAAAAGACCAGTGCTAGTCTCACATTAGTGCAGGTACTAATGTTAGGTGGCAAAAGAATTCCATACACAAGAAGCACTGATATGCAGCCTGTAACATTGTTTTAGGCCATGGGTTCACCACAGGGCTGTGTGCTTGTGATAGACAAATACTGTGCCTAAATAGAACATGTAATAAAATAACACATAATAGGAACTGTCCAACTAGACTTTTGAACGAATATATATATATATATATATATATATATATATATATATATATATATACACACACACACATATATATATATATATATATATATATATATATATACACACACACACACACACACACACACACACACACACAAACTGTGTAAAATGCATACTGCAAGACAAACTTGAGAGGCAACTTCAAAAACTGAGGGGCAGGAGAAAGGTTAGCTATAATGACTTTTCTTTAAAGATCTGTTGCTGTGTTAACTACTTTACATCACCATCAACAACCACCTTTTTCTCATTTCTATATGGGGTGAGGGTATCGCATCAACTGGCACCATCCCCCCTTACTTCACGGCCACTAAGTTGTCTGTGCACATCTAAGGAATGCAGTATCCGTTCCCCTTTATTCTGTGGATTGGGAAAGAAGGTTGGCAAATGAATGGACTGATTAAGAGCCACATTGGATACCACCTTGGGTATGAAGGTTGGACTGGTTCTGAGGGACACCCTGTCCGCATGAAAGATGATGAAAGGCTCCACTGCCATAAGGGCCTGTAATTCAGATACCCTTCTAGCTGAAGTGATTGCTAAAAGGAAAGCTGTTTTCCAAGAAAGAAATTTTAAGTCTGCAGTAGCAGCTGGCTCGAAAGGAGGTAGAGTGAGTTTCTCCAAGACAATGTTAAGGTCCCAGGCTGGGGTTGGAGCTCTCCTGGGTCGTCTCAAATTTTTGGCCCCTCTGAGGAACTGCTTGAGCAGTGGATGAGCGAAGAGGGGAGGTTCTGTGTTATAATGACCTGAAATGGCTGAGGCGTGGATTTTAATGGAGGAAAAAAGATAGGCCCTTGTGAAGCATCTCAGTTAAGTATTGTAAAATCTGAGGTAAATTGGGTGCTGCTGTGCTCAACCCTTGAGATTGGTTCCAGGCACAGACTCTCTTCAATTTTTCAGCATAAGATTTTCTAGTACTAGGCCTCCTTGCCTCTACAATGATATCCATCACATGTTTGCTGAGGGATGGTAAAGGAGAGATTAAGTAATTAGCCAGGCTGCAAGGTTCAGTGTTGGAAGCTGTGGTTACAGAATCTGGCTCTCCTGCTGAGACAGAAAGGAAGGAGTCTGAGGCAGGTGCCATGGAGATAATCATGACACACTGCACAGGAGGGTGTACCAGTGTTGGCGCGGCCAGTCTGGAGCAATCAAAATCATCCTTGGTTTGTCCTGTTTGATTTTTAGTAGAACTTTGGAGAGCAGAGGGAGGAAGGCATAGACTGATAGGTTTATCCAGCTGAAGGACAGAGCATACACTTTTTCCATGCTTGTTTGTGGGGAGTCCTTCTGCAAAATATGTCCAAGTGGTAGTTCTGGGGAGAGGCAAACAGGTCTATAACTGGGCTCCCCCATTTGCTTGTCAACATGTTGAAAATCCTTGGTTCCAGTTTTGGGTCCATGAGGTTTCTGCTTAATCCGCCTGCCAGTGTATTTAATTTTCCTAGCAGAAATTGAGCTTGTAGGTGCACTTGGTAGCTCAAGGCTGTGTTCCACAATGTCATGGCTAGCCTGCAGAGGGGTTAAGAATGTGTACGCCCCTGCTTGTTTATGTACCACATAACAGTGGTGTCTGTCTTTACCATTAGTTGTCCTGAAAGAATGTGGTCCTTGAAGGCTGTCAGAGCATTTTGTACAGCTAACATTTTTTTGACCGATATGGAGGTGTATTTGACTTGGGTTCCATTTGCCCTGAATGCACTTCTGTGCCAGCTGAGCCCCCCATGTATAGTCTGATGCATCAGTTGTTATGGTTTGGATGGCAGGGGGTGGTGTGAAAGGTAGTCCCTTGTTTTGGTGGCAGGCCTCTGCCCACCCAAGGAACTCTAGGTGTAGGCAAGGTATGACAGGAATCATTGTTTCTAGGCCTTGAGAATGTTGACACCATAGGCTTTTTAGATACCACTGTAGTTTACTCATATTCAGTCTTGCATATGGAATTAGAAGAATGTAGGAGGTCATGAACCCCAAGGCTTGCAGTATTTGTCTTGCAGATAGCAGGGTTTTTGTGGCCACTTGTTTGAAGTAGGTTGCCAAATGAATTTGCTTTTTTGGCATGAAGTAAGTTATCTGGGAAGTTGTATTCAAGCTTGCTCCCAGGAATATAATTTGTTGACAGGGTACCAGGTGTGATTTCTTTTTGTTTATGGTGTACCCCAGACAAGTTAGAACCCTTTTTACAAAGGCCAGATGATTCAAAAGTATGTCCTGGCTTTCTGCCTAAATTAGACAATCATCCAGGTGTGGGTATATTCGAATATTTCTTTGCTGCAAAATGCAATAACTGGAGCTAGGCACTTTGTGAATACCCTGGGCGCAGTAGATAAGCCAAAGGGCAGTGCAGAGAACTGATAGTGTGTGTATAGCTTGCTTTGAAGCATAGGTATCTTCTGCAAGATTCCCTGATTGGGATGTGCAGGTATGCTTCTTTTAAATCTAGTGTTGCCAACCAGGTATTTTTGCCTAGCATAGGAAGTAATTGGTGAAGAGTCAGCATCTTGAATTTTGGAACCTCCAAAAAGGTGTTTAGAGTAGACAGGTCCAGGATAGGATGCCATGAATTGTCTTTTCTGGGTACCAGGAAAAGTCTCTAGTAGAAACCTTGTCCTTTTCCTCTCCTGGTACCAGTTGAATAGCCCCCATGCTTAAGAGAGAAAGTATTTGTTTTTGGGCCTCTGCCCACTGATTTGGTGATAGGTCCGGCCACTCACTTGGTATTGGCAATGTGTGAAAGTGAAATCTGTATCCCTGGGACACTATATTTAAAACCCATTTGTCCTGGGTAATGAGCTCCCAATTCTTTGCATGAAGAGCAATCTTTCCCCCCAAAGGGGCAGTCAAGTTGATAAGTGCATGGAAATTTTAAAAGGAAGTCATTCAGATAGTTTCCCATGGGGGGAGTCTTATTATTCCCAGACTTGGAAGTGGAGGCCCCTCCCACTGATTAGTTCTGTGATTCCACTGGGACTGAAACCTGGGGTTTTTGCTGTGTCTAGGTTTGGCTTGAGAAGACCTGGAAGGGGCTGGAAAGGACCAATTCTTAGAGGGCCAGTGCCTACTAAATTTAGGAGGCTGAACTTGTAAAAAATAGTTAACAGTTTGCATAGATTTAGCTTTATCTTCCATCTTTTTAAGAACTTCCGAAGCCTTGTTGACAACAGGCGGTCCTGATTTAAAGGAGCATCCAACAATTTAGCTTTAACATGATCAGGCAAAGACTGCTCCTTAAGCCAAGCATGCCTTCTGAGCACAGACCCAGTAACAGCAGCCCTGCAAGAGGCCTCTAATGAATCAAAACCACATTGCAAAGTATATTTTCCAACTTGTTCGGCAGAATGCATTAAATCCTGTAATTCTTTATTTTCCACACAGTCAGCAATCAACATCATTTTCTGTTTAAGCAGTCCAATAACATGTTACTGATATTTTAACATATGAAACTGGCAGTTTAAAGCCCTAATGGCCAAGGTTGCAGATGTGTAAACCTTCTTAACCCATCTATCCAGCGCCTGGAGTCTCTATCAGAAGGGGTAGGATTTTTAGCAGTAGAAGCCTTAATACCCTTGGGCCCCTGTGAAATAGTCTCTGGATCTGCAATAGGATTTTTGAAAAGAAACTTGTGGGACTCCGGGACCCTGTAGTATCTGTCAGGTTTTCTGGGAGCAGGAGGCAGGGAATCAGGGGCCAAACTAGATTCCGAGAAAGCATCATCAACAATGTCTAGTACAGGAGGAATAGCTAAAGGCCTATGCTGAGGTAGGAGAAGGAAATCCCTAAGCCTCTTTTTTGAATCAGAAAAATCATGTCTTTCCCAGTGGAAATGCTCCCTTAGAGTATGTAAGGTTTTCCCAAAAGAAGAATCTTCAGGAGGGGAAGCAGAGGGAATAGAGTCCTCTATATCATAATCCTCATAAGTAGGTAAGGGCAAATCCAGATCATCAGAAGAGTCAGAAAAAACCGAATCCTGATCAGAAGATTCATAATCAACTTCAGTCCTAGGCCTCTTAGAAGGGGGCACTGATTTGCCATGCTGAAAATAGCAGAATCGGATGCAATGACCTATCCATTTAGAAATTGTCTGTTTTGAGATAGCCTTTCCTTGTGATCCTGCAGCATATGACACTAAACGTTGCTCAGTCTTTCTGAAAGCTTTAGTTCTGTCCAAGTAGAAGCGTAGCTGTCTGTGTATGTCCAAAGAATGCAGAATTTTCTCACCCTTGTTCTGTGGGTTTGGATAAAAGGTGGGTAAGTGAATGGTTTGGTTGAGGGCCACACTGGACACCACCTTAGGCATAAATGTTGGGTTTGTCCTCAGAGAAACCCTGTCTGGATGAAAAATGATAAAAGGTTCCACAGCCATGAGTGTTTGTAATTCCGAGACTCGTCTTGCCGAGGTTATTGCTAGGAGCAGAGCTGTTTTCCAGGATAAGAATTTTATATCAGCTGTTGAGGCTGGCTCAAAAGGAGGCAGTGTGAGTTTTTCCAAGACATAATTGAGGTCCCATGCCGGAATTGGTGCTCTCCTTGGAGGCCTGATGTTTTTGGCCCCTCTGAGGTACTGCCTTATTAAAGGATGAAAAAAGATAGGTGGTTCCGTATTGTAATGGGCAGAAATGGCAGAGGCATGAATCATAATTGATGAGAAGGAAAGGCCTTTGTCCAGTATCTCAGTTAGGTATTGTAAATTCTGAGGAATATTTGGTACATACATGTCAATGCCTTGTTCCTGGTTCCAAGCACAGAATCTCTTCCATTTTCCTGCATAAGATTTTCTGGTACTGGGCATCCTGGCCTCCAAGATAACATCCATAACAGCTTTTGAAATAGGAGTGTTCTGAATGGCTACATTATCCGACATGCTGCCAGATTTAAGGTCCTGAGTTGGCTGTGCAGAATCTGATTGTTTTGTTGGGTCAGCAAGTGAGAAGTCTGAGGCAATATCCATGCTGGACCTTGAGACAGGCTCTTTAGGATTGGGTACCCGTGCTGGCGTGGCCAGTCTGGTGCAATCAGAATCATTTTTGGCTTCTCTTGTCTGCCCTTGAGGAGTACCTTGGGAAGGAGAGGCAGTGGAAGAAAGGCATATACTGTTAGGTTTTTCCAGCTGAAGGATAGGGCATCCACTCTCCATGCTTGTTTGCGCTAAATCCTTGCGCAAAGTCTCTGCAATTGGCAGTTGTGTGGGGAGGCAAATAGATCTATGTCTGGGCATCCCCATTTCCTTGTTATCATACTGAAGATTTGTGGATCCAGTTTCCATTCGTGGGGATCCATGAGGTTTCTGCTTAGTTCGTCTGCCAGAGTATTTGTTTTTCTGGCAGGAATTGTTCTTGCAGGTGAACTTGATAAGTCAATGCTGTGTCCCACAAGGTCATTGCTTTTCTGCAGAGGAGGTAAGAATGTGTGCCTCCCTGCTTGTTTATGTACCACATGACCGTAGTATTGTCCGTCTTTATCAGTAGCTGTCCTGGATGAAGTAGATCCTTGAAAGCTGTCAGGGCATTCTGAACAGCTAGCATCTCTTTTTGATTGATATGAAGATGCATCTGGCTTGCAGGTAATGTGCCCTGAATACATTGTCCTGCCATATGAGCCCCCAGGCATAATCTGACGCATCCGTTGTCAGTGTCTGTCTGGCTGTGAGTAAAGTGAATGGCAGACCCTTGTTGTGGTGACAGGCCTGTGCCCACCATCGAAACTCCTGTTGCAGGCATGGAATGAGGGTAATTACTGTCTCCAGGCTGTGGCAATGCTGAGTCCAAACACTTTTTAGATACCATTGTAGTTTCCTCATATGCAGTCTGGCATATGGAATTAGTAGAATGCAGGATGCCATGAAGCCAAGGCCTGCAGGATTTTCCTTGCAGATAACTGGGTCTTTGTTGCCAACTTTTTGAAGTAAGAAGTCAGTTGCCTTTGTTTGTCTGGCATGAGATAAGCCATCTGGGCAGTTGTATTTAAGCTTGCACCCAGGAATATTATCTCTTGAGAGGGTACCAGTTTTGATTTCTTTTCGTTTACTGTGTACCCTAGGCAAATTAGTAATCTTTTTACAAACGCCAGATGCTTTAGAAGAATGTCTTTGTTCTCTGCTTGAATAAGGCAGTCGTCCAAGTAGGGATATATTTGAATTCCTCTTTGTCTGTAAAATGCAATTACTGGTGCCAGGCATTTAAGACCCTGGGCGCAGTAGATAAGCCAAAGGGCAGTGCAGAGAATTGGTAGTGCATTGAGCAAGCTATGAATCTGAGGTATCTTCTGCAAGATTTCTGATTGGGACATGCAGGTATGCCTCTTTTAGGACCAATGTTATGAGCCAAGCCTTCTTGCCCAGCATGGGCAGTAGCTGCTGTAGAGTCAACATCTTGAATTTTGGAACCTCCAGAAACGTGTTTAGTATAGACAGGTCCAGTATTGGTCTCCAGGTTTTGTCCTTTCTGGGCACCAAGAAAAGTCTCGAGTAAAATCCTTGCCCCTGCTCTTGTTGTGGTACTTGTTGAATGGCCCTCATGTCCACAAGGGCTGTAATTTGCTTTTGTGCCTCTGCCCATTGATTGTGTGGCAGGTTTGGCATACCTTTTGCCCTTGGTAGGGTGTGAAAATGGAACCTGTAGCCCTGGGACACTATGTTCAAGACCCATTTGTCTTGGGTAATCATTTGCCAATTTGGTGAAAAAAGTGCTAGTTTTCCCCCTAGGGGGCTGCCAAAAGAAAAGTGCTTGGATCTGGCAGAGGAAAGTCATTGGGACTGTTTCCTGTAAGGTTGTGATTTGTCTTCTCCACTTTTGGAGGTAGGAGCACCCCATTGCTTAGGCCTGTATGAGCCTTGGGGCTGAGATCTGCCTCTGGGACGTCTGTATCTGCCTCTTTGTGGCCTGTCTGACACTGGAAAGGACCAATTTTTTGAAGGCCAGTTCCTGCTAAATCTGGGTGGCTGTACCTGTAAGAAATCCTTAACTGTCTGCATGGATTTCGCTTTATCCTCCATTTTCTTCAACACCTCTTCTCCTTTAGCACCAAACAAAGTATCATGCTGTAATGGAGCATTTAATAATTTTGCTTTAACATGATCAGGCAGATTCTGTTCCTTTAACCAAGCATGCCTTCTAATAACAGAACCTGTAACAGCGGCCCTGCAAGAGGCCTCCAGTGAATCATAACCACATTGCAAAGTATGATTTCACACTTGTTCAGCTGCATGCAATAAATCCTGCATTTCCTTGTTCTCTGAACATTCAGAATTTGTCAACATTTTCTGTTTAAGCAGTGACATTAAGTATTGCTGATATTTAAGCATATGAAACTGACAATTTAAAGCCCTTACAACCAAGGTAGCAGAAGTGTAAACTTTTTTCCCCCATCTGTCCAGTGCCCTAGAATACCTATCAGAGGGCACATGGTTTTTTGCAGTAGAAGCTTTGACCCCTTTGGGACCCTGAGATATAGTTTCTGGGTCAGCAGCGGGGTTTTTATATAAGAATTTATGAGAGTCTGGGACCCCGTAGTATCTGTCTGGCTTAGCAGGTGCAGGGGGTAAAGAGTCAGGGGAGAGGCCGGACTCTGAAAATACATCTATAATGTCTAGAACAGGTGGAATAGCAAGAGGTCTGTGCTGAGGTAGTAGCAGAAAGTCTCTGAGCCTTTTCTTAGATTCTGAGTAATCTTGGCTCTCCCAGGGGAAATGCTTCCTCATGGTATGCAGGGTTTCCCCAAAAGAATAATCCTCAGGATGAGAAGCTGATGGAATGGATTCTTCAGCATCAGAATCCTCATAGGGAGGAAAAGAATATCCCTGTTCAGAAGAGGAATCAGAGGAAATTGAAACCTGATCAGAAGAATCATATTCTGTCTCTTGCCTAGGCCTCTTATCAGGAGGGGGAAGAGAACCCCTGATCAAAGTAATTAGGTCTTCGGCCATTTTAAGCATCTGTTTTTTAGGCATGGAAGTCTGAGTAGGAGAATGCTGCACTTGTTTCTTTGTTTTTAGAGTTGCTTTAGTCTTTGTCTTTGAAGCTGAAGATGGTTTAACATATAACTGTGTAGGTCTGAAGACACCCTCAGAAGCCGATGCCTGCTCAGCGGCTCCGGACCCATCTGAGGGAATGATTTCCGAGTGTCCAATACCTTGAGTATCCAGAAGCCCAGTCGGCTCCATGTGGGAGTCGGAAGTCGCCTGTGGCTCTGACGTAGCGGGCGCCAGGGGCTGCGAAAGCACCTGAGAACCGGAGGCTGGCCTAACGGAGGCCTCATCATCGGTTTTGGACCTTGAATGCCTATCCTTTTCCTTGTCCTTGCGGTTTTTTTTAAACTCCGGTCGTCGGCTGTTCCGACGGCATTATATAGTTGAATCTTCAGCCAAAGTAATGAAATGCAAAATCGAACAGACGCTTAATAGTGCGTTGGTTAAATCTAGCACAAAACCGACAGCTAGCAACGCTGTGGTCAGGGCCTACGCAAGGAATACAGTAAGAATGAAAATCCTTATGAGGTATTTGCTTCCCACAAGAAATACAATTGTTAACTTTTTCTGACATCGGTCTGGAGCAAGAAAAAAGTTTCCCCAATGGGGTACTTAGCTTTAATGAAGACTTCGGTTCTGAAATTCGGATTTTAAAAATCTCAGGAGTCGGCCGACCGGCACTTGCGAACTGCTTTTGCTTCGGGCACCGCGCGGCAAGAAAGACTGAAGAAAATGGCATCGGCTGCATCTTTTATACCCCTGGCGCACTGACGTCAGGGAAGAGGCGACAGCAACCGATGCCAGACAAGGACTTTGGAATTCAGGCCGACTGCGGGTAGCTTGCCAGCAGGATAACCCAAGAGTAATGACTGCAACAATGAACGTCTGATAATGCATGAAGCCTGCTTTGAAGCGTAGGTATCTTCTGCAAGATTCCCTGATTAGGATGTGCAGGTAGGCCTCCTTTAAATCCAGTGTTGCCAACCAGGCATCCTTGCCTAGTATAGGAAGCAACTGGTGAAGAGTTAGCATCTTGAATTTTGGGATCACCAAAATGTGTTTAGGATAGAGAGGTCCAGCACAGGACGCCAGGAGTTGTCTTTTCTGGGCACCAGGAAAAGTCTTGAGTAGAAACCTTGTCCCCTTTCCTCTTCTGGGACAGTTTGAATAGCCCTGATACTTTAGGGAGAGAGAACTTGCTTTTGAGCCTCTGCCCACTGATTTGGGGGTAGATCTGGCCAACTGTTTGGAGTTGGTAAAGTGTGGAAGTGGAATCTGTATCCTTGGGAAACTATATTTAAAGCCCATTTGTCCTGGGTAACGAGTTCCCAATTTTTTGCCTGCAGAGCAATCTTTCCCCCTAAAGGAGCAGTCAGTTGAGAAAGGCTTGGAAGTTTTAAAGTTAAGTCACTGAGACAGTTTACCATAGGGTGGAGTCTTACTACTCCCTGCTTTTGAAGTGGGAGCCCCCCCACACTGCTTAGTCCTGTGCTTACCTTATGACTGAAGCTTGGGTGTTCTGATGGTTCTGGGTTTGGACTGAGAAGGCCTGGAAGAGGCAGGAAAGGACCAATTCTTAGAAGGCCAATGCCTACTAAATCTGAGAGGCTGTACTTGCAGGAAATCTTTAACAGTTTGCATAGATTTAGCTTTTTCCTCCATCTTTTTAAGTACTACTTCTGCTTTGTTGCCAAACAGGCGGTCCTGGTTTAAGGGAGCATCCAGCAATTTAGCTTTAACATGATCTGGCAAAGATTGCTCCTTAAGCCAAGCATGCCTTCTAAGTACAGACACAGTGACAGCAGCCCTGCAAGATGCCTCTAATGAATCAAAACCACTTTGCAAAGTATGTTTTCCAACTTGTTCAGCAGAATGCATCAAATCCTGTAAATATTTACTTTCAGCACAGTCAGGAATCAACATCATTTTCTGTTTAAGCAATCCAATAATATGCTGCTTATACTTTAATATATGAAACTGGCAGTTTAAGGCCCTAATGGCCAAGGTTGCAAAAGTGTGTACCTTCTTACCCCATCTATCCAGCGCTCTGGAATCTCTATCAGAGGGGGTAGGATTTTTGGCAGTAGTAGCCTTAATGCCCTTGGGTCCCTGTGAAATGGTCTCAGGATCTGCAGTAGGATTTTTAAAAAGGAACTTGTGAGAGTCAGGAACACTGTAATATCTATCTGGTTTTCTGGGAGCAGGAGGTAAGGAGTCAGGGGCCAAGCTAGATTCCGAAAAGGCATCATCAACAATGTCCAGTACAGGGGGGATAGCTAAAGGCCTGTGTTGGGGCAGGAGTAATAAATCCCTAAGCCTCTTTTTAGAATCAGAGTAATCCTGGCTTTCCCAGCGAAAATGCTCCCTAAGAGTATGCAAGGTTTCACCAAAAAAGAAATCCTCTGGAGGGGAAGCAGAGGGAATAGAGTCCTCTGCATCAGAATCCTCATAGGTAGATACGGGTAAAATCCTGGTCATTACAGGAAACAGAAATTTCAGAATCCTAATCAGAAAAATCATAAGCAAATTCAGTCCTAGGTCTCTTAGAGGGGGAAGGTTGGCTTTCCCTGATTAAAGTAATAAGGTCTTCAGCCATTCTTATCATTTGTTTTTTAGGCATAGAGGCCTGACCATGCGGTCTGGGCATCGGTTTTCTAGGCATGGATCGTGTTTTAGGCCTTGAAGAAGAAGATGGCATCGGTTTAATAAGCAAGTCAGCAGGCCTGAATACACCCTCAGAAGCCGGTGCCTGCACAGCGGCTCCGGACCCATCCAAGGTAGACACATCTGCAGGTTCCACAGTTGAAGCATCTCGCGGCATATCGAACTCTGAATGGGTCACAGTAGAGGCCTGCAAATCTGAAATAGTGTGTATCGGGCTGCGAAAGCGCCTCACTGAGTACCGGCAAACTGGCGACTAGCTTAGGAGGTGCGTTGTCGGCAGCTTTGGACCTATGCAGTCTCTCTCTGTTTTATCTTTGTGTTTCTTCGGAATGTCAGTAGTCGGGTGGCTTACCGAAGCCATATCTGGGTAATTGAACAGAGTACCAAAATATTTAGAAGCGTAAATATACAGAAGACAAATAGTTTGTTGCTTATATAAGGCACAAAACTGACAGCGAGGTACGTCGTGGTCAGGGTCTAGGCAAGGAATACAGTACGAATACGAATGAAAATCTTTATGAGGTATTTGCATTCAACAAGAAATACAATTATTGACTTTTACTGACATTGGGTTAGAGCAAGAAAAAGTTTCCCCAACGGGGTACTTAGCTTTAGTTGAAGACTTCAGTTCTGAAACTAGAAAATGAAAATTTCAGGAGTCGGCCCACCGGCACTTGAGAACTGCTTAGGGCACCGCAAGGCAAGAAAGATGGAAGCAATGGCGTCGGCTGCATGCTTTATACCCTTGACTACCTGACTTCATGGAAGATGAGACAGCAACCGATGCAGGACCAAGACTTTGATAATCAGGCCGACTGAGGGCTACCGCAAGCAGATAACCCAAATGTGATGGCTGCAACAGTGAAACACGAAGCACATCCTCTTGTTGTAAGGCAACAACACTACCATTGTGCCATCCAAATTTTAAGAGGAACAGACCACAAAGTATGAGCCAAACATTCTAGACATTCTGTGAAAATGTCTACAGTTGAGAGCTATAACTCCCCTTCAATCAGAAGTGGTGGCATGTGTAGAGAACTCAGGCTCTTGCTTGTTGTACCTAAGGTACAGGGTTTGAGCCTGAGTAACCCTAACCATCAGGTATACCTATTTGGGGCATTTTACACACACACGCATACACACAGACACACACACACCCCTAAAAGCAAGCAGTGATGTGGACTACAAAATGAACTGAACTGTTACAATACACCCCTAAATGGTTAAATACACAGCATTGCAACATGCACAAGAATGCAGCGATATACACACCTCTCCAAATGATCTCAAAATGCAGTGATAAACTGAAGTGGCTAGCAATGAACTGTTGAATACACACACACCCCTAAATGGCTGCATATACAGTATCTCAAATTGCACAAGACAAGAACACAATGATAAACTTAACTTGCAGGTTGAATTAGAGACACAGACACACACCTACACCTAAAAGCAAGCAGCGACGTGGACTACAAAATGAACTAAACTGTTAGAATACACCTCTAAATAGTTGAATGCACAGCATCTCAAAATGCAGAAGAACGCAGTGATATACACACCTCCCTAAATGGTTGATCTCAAAATGCAGCGATAAACTGAAATGGCTGGCAATGAACTGTTGAATACACACACACCCCTAAATGGTTAAATACACAGTATCTCAAGTTGCACAAGACAAGAACTCAGCTATACACCGAACTTGCAGGTTGAATTAGAGACAGAGTGGCTGGTGGATAAACTTAAAGAATGAACCTGCAGACCTGCAGTTTATCGCTGCGTCAAACTGCAAGTTCGTTCAGTTTGCAAGCTGAGTGAATTAGAGCAGCCTGTTAACTGAACGAACTTGCAGGTTGAACGCAGCTATAAACTGAACGAGAATTGGCTGGTGGAGTTATGGAAATGTTGTTTAAAACACACAACAGTTCTTGGGTGGATAAACTTAAAGTACGAACCTGCAAATGCAGACCTGCATGTTGAATGAATTATAGAGTGGCTGGTTAAATGAACGAACTTACAGATTAGATAAACTGAGCTGGTGGAGTTATAACTGAAATGTAGTTTAATGCACCCAACAGTTCTTGGCTGGCCTGGCACACAAAAATTTGCACAACATGGAGTTACAAAGCAAATGGAAATGTGGTTAATGCACACAACAGTTCTTGGGCACACAAAACGAACTTGTAGTCTTGCACAATGTGGAGTTATAATGTAAAGGCAGTTAATGCACACAGTATTGTGGCTGGCCAGCAGATAAATAAAATAATGCGAAAGCAATACGGGCACAAGTTGTTATTACCTGGATGACTCATTATGCCGTGGCGCCCACCATTGCTGTTATAGTCCTTATTCCCTCAGAGTCCAATGGGCAGTCCCTGATGTCATCACGCATGCCCTTAGAGGCTGGTGATGGGTGGTGACAATTTAAAGTGGGAACTGCTGATAACAAGACTGGGAAATTTGGAAATTCAGGGGGCCACTCAGGAATTCATGGCACCCCAATATTTTGCTCTCAAAACCAGTAAATACCGAGGAATTCAGTATGGTTGAGAGGTATGACCATCATGCCTGAATGTCACAGTCTCCTACAAAATCCATCTATCTCTTGGCTAGCCATACTCATCTCCTCTTGCCTTGCTCCTCTCTCTCTTCTAAATTTTCTTCACTAATCATCATCTGCTTTCCTTCACATTTGACCAAACCACCATAATCTAATCTGCATGACCTTTTCTACAACAGAGGCTACTTTGGCTTCTGCCCTAATGTCCTCATTTCATCTGTTTTATGGTACGCATCCTACTATCCATCTCAGGCACGTTTACCTCAAACCTCCTCAGCTGCTCTGCCTTCAATGCCCAGGTATCTGCATCAAACAGAAATACTAGTTGTACCATCTTGTACACCTTACTTTTCAGCTTCTTTGGCATTCTTTTGTCACATACTACCCCTGGCACTTTGTACCAGTGGTCTGCAGCACATCTGATTTTACCTCCGACTTCCATTCTCCTCAACCTCTTAGATTCCTGATAGCTGTTATCCTGTTCCACTATTTTCCCTCCTATCTCAGTGCTCAGCTTTTTCTGATTTCCCCCATTTTCTGCCATGATCTCCACCTTGTCCATACTTTGTTTCTTCAGTTTTGTATTCCAATCTGCTATCATTTGCTACAATTTGTTGTTCAGAGTCTGGCTGTAGTGAAACATAATCTGCACACAACAGCTTTGCTGACATGCCACCTCTGATCTATTTACTATTGTAGTCAATCACCAGTATGAACAGGACAGGGCTCACAGCTGAACCCTGATGCACACCTACTCCAACGAGAAACTCTTCTGACAGCACAAACACAGCTTGTAATTGTGAAGTACTTCCACAACTATAAAACAAGTAAATTATACTGGAAATAATCACTAACAGTTACGGGTAGCCTCTGAGAGAGAGAGATGATTACAAAATACCTTACAGCATAACCAAAACCTGTCTTACCTCAAGATTGACCTTCTATGATGCAGACTTTTGTAAAAGTATGGATAGTTGCCCAAGCTGCGTCTAATATAGCCTGCAAAGTTACATTTATAAAGTAGGCAAGTCAGCTCAGTGGTAGATTAGAATAAAGCCCTGAACCTGTGACCCAAATGACCCATGACTAACTAGTAAACTGTATGATGGAAGAGTTAAAATGTGGAAGATGGGGGTGAGCCACTGATGCCTGATCACCCACCCTTAAGAGAGGGAGGGGCATGGAACCTCATCTGCACTGCTATTGAATCTTGGTGGAGTCTGTGAACTGCACAAAAGCATTGGGTTCTGTGTAGAAGTAAACATGTGCTAAGTGACAAGCACTGTATTCCCAATACAATTAGTGCACACAGCATACGACTGATGAGAAGGATAAGGCTAAAAAGTGATAACATTCCCAGTGCCACAGCAAGGCCAATTCTACAGCCACAGCTAACATGCATTTCCGATGGCCACCATTAGTAGACAGTTCTCCCACTCCTAGGTTTGTTGCTCACCCTCACCAATGTTGAGGTAAGCCAGATATTTTTTGAAAAGGAATTTCCAGGAAGAATGCCAGTGAGAGTAAAAGCATGAAGTACTACATTTTTTTTCATCAAGAATGCTGCAGACAGTTACAGTGGTTGTAAAATGAACGCTGAGTCTGGAAATAGTTTGTTGGATTTATCATAAAACCCAATATTTATCCACACACACCGTTTCCCACAAAACAGACCCCTTTTATACTTTTCAGTGATACCCACTCAACGAAATACTGCATACAGATATTTAAACTTGAAGGATTGCATATCACAAGTTCTTCCTGAAGTCACTGCCACCAAGAAATGATATCTACCACCAGTAGTTTTGGGAAAGAGGAAGACCCTTTTTTATATAGCAACAGCTTCCTTCGTACTTGTTGAGAGAATAAAACTTATAAAAACTACAGACACTAAGCGTTGACCTGTGTCTGGCATACAAGGCATCCGACGACTCATTACTGATGGATTTACTGCATAACAGCAAGTCAGATAGCATCAAAAATACTCTGTCTGGGGATCTAAACCTCTTCTGCAACAGAACAGTTTGGAAGGAAAGGGATATCTCACAGAGGATACTGCTGCTCTGTAACAGACTCTCCATCCACATAAACCAGAGTTCAATCCTGTACATATTCAAGTGCACCATAGCACTATAGATGGGGAAACAGAAAATTTACTCCACGACTGCTCCATTACTAAAGGACACAGGCAGCTCCTAAATGTTTTACCCCATGTAAGATTATCTGTGTTATGATCCCAGTTATTCTTATCAGGATGAATATATAATTATTGACCATGAAATGGATAAGGCTGATCTATAACTAAATAGGATAGGTTATTTTGAGCACAAAAAGGGAAAAGTAGAGTTGTGTACACTTACCATAAATGTAGATGTTCGAGTGTATTCACTGTTGCAGTCATCACACTTTCTTGGGTTATCTGCCTGCAGGTAGCCCTCAGTCTGCACGAATACCAGAGACTTAGTACTTCTGCGTCAGTTGCTGTCGCTTCAGGACTAACATCAAGTTGTCAGGGGATATAAAAACAGGCAGCCAATGCCATTACATCAGTTTTTCTTGCTGCAAATGTCAGGAGCCCCTAAATGGGGAGCTAGGTTATGGTAGAAAAAACACCACCAGTAAAACGTAAATACCAATAGCCCTGTAAGGGGTGCGTAAGAGAATTAGAAAAGGGGAGAGAGAGAGAGACAAGGGGGCTGGAGGGTGGAAAACCAGGACTGCAACAGTGAATACTTTCGAACATCTACATTTATGGTAAGTGTCCACAACTGCACTATGTTCTTCGTGTTTCACTGTTGCAGTCATCACACTTGGGTTGATTCCCAAAGCTGAAGAAAGGGTGGAGGCAGTCAAGAAGAATTTGGGCTGGCTAATATGCCCTACAGGACTGCTGTTGCAAACCCCGCTCTGGATTTGGAAAAGATAGGCAGGTGGTAATGCTTGGTGAAGGTGTGAACAGAACTCCCAAGTAGCAGCTTCCAGAATGTCCCTGGTAGGGACTCCCCTGAGGAATGCTGTAGAGGCTGAAGTTGCCCTAGTGGAATGCGTTCTGACCCATAGAGGGGGTGGTTTCCATGTTGTTTGTAACAGAAATGGATACAGTGGGCTATCCATTTGGAGATGGTTTGTTCGGATATGGCCTTGCCTTCTGCCCCTGGTGCAAAGCTGACTAGTAACTGGTCAGATTTTCTGAAGGGCTTAGTCCTAGCTAGGTAGAATCTGAGTTGTCTGTGCACGTCTAAAGACTGCAGGATCCCTTCCCCCTTATTCTGAGGATTGGGGAAAAAGGTGGGCAAATGGATAGATTAGTTGAGAGCCACACTGGACACCACTTTGGCATAAAAGAGGCATGGATCTTAATGGAAGAGAAGGATAGGCCTCTGTGGACTAGGTCTGCTAGGTAACCCAGGATGAGAGAGAAGGAGGGCTGTGCTGTGTCCGCTCCTTTAGAGTGAATCCAGGAACAATATCTTTTTCACTTATCAGCATAGGATTTCATTGTACTGGGTCTTCTGGCTTCACAGATGATGTCCAGCACCTGCTTGCTTAGGCTGACCACTGGAGGTGAACTCAAGAAATAAGCCAGGCTGCAAGGTTCAGGGTTTGCAGGTGCAGATGCAAGATATGTCCCTCCTGCTGAGTGAGGAGGGTTGAGATCTGGGGTAGGTGCCATGGTGGCACTGGTGACAGACTGTGCAGTAGTGGGTACCAGTGTTGGCGTGGCCAGTCTGGGGCAATCAGGATTGCCCGTGGTCTTTCCGGTCTTACCTTGAGTAGTACTCTTGTAAGAATAGGCAGAGAGGGAAATGCATAGATTGAGAGGATTACCCACTAGAAGGACAGGGCATCCACTTTCTACGCTTTGCTGTGAGTTGCCCTGGTGCAGAATTTACTGAGCTGGTGATTGTAGGGGGAGGCAAATAGGTCCACCATCGGGATACCCCATTTCTGTGTTAGAAGGCTAAAGATGTTGAGGTCTAACTGCCACTCATGTGGATCTAGGTGATCTCTGCTTAAGTCGTCTTCCACAGAGTTTTGTTTGCCTGGCAGGAATTGAGCTTGCAGGTGAATATGCATAGCCAATGCCGTATTCCACAGGTTCATGGCTAGACTACATAATGGATAAGAGTGGGTTCCCCCCTGCTTGCTGGTGTACCACATCACTGTGGTGTTAAGGGTTTTTATTAGAAGGGGCCTTGGTGAGAGTAGGGATCTGAAAGCTGTCAGAGAGTGTTGAACAGCTAGCATCTCTTTTTGGTTGATGCGCAGATGGAATTTGGTTCAGGCTATAATGGCCCTAAATGCACCTGTCCTCCAGATGTGCCCTACAGGCATAGTCTGATGCATCTGTGGTTAGGGTCTGGGCGGCATGGGGTTGTGTAAAGGGAAGTCCGTTGTTGTGGTTGCATGCTGCTGGCCACCAAAGAAACTCTATCCTGAGACAAGGTATAATAGTTTCCAGGTCCTGTGAATGTCGACACCAAAGACTTTTTAAGCACCATTGAAGTTTCCTCATATGCAGTCTGGCATATGGAATTAGTAAAATGCAGAAGGCCATAAACCCTAGAGCCTGCATAATTTTCCTTGTGAATAACTGGGTTCTGCTGCCATTTGAGTGAAGTAATCTGTTAGGCTTGTTTTTCTAGAGTAATGAATGCCATCTGGGATGCTGTGTCCAAGCTTGCTCCTAGGAATACAATCTTTTGACTAGGGACTAGTTTTGATTACTTTTCGTAGATAGTGTACCCCAGGGAGGTTCGAATGTCCTTTATAAAAGTCAGGTGCTGTAACAGCTTTTCCTGTCTGCCTGAATCAAGCAATCGTCCAAGTAAACCAAAACTCCAAGGAAAGGGTGCCACAGAACCAGGAACCAATAAAACCACAACAGGCACCCAAAGAGGCAGAAGGTAATAATAAAACACGAGCCTGTAGGTGTAAGCAGCAGCAGGTTTAATCACATAAACGCCACACAATACAAAGCGTTTTCATCCACCAGACTTCCTCAGATGTAAAATGAAAGAATGAAGACTGTGCCTGCTTATATACCCCTCCCAATCTAATTAGTAGTTAAAACAATTGTTTAATTGACACCAATTGAATCTTGTAACTAAAATGTTCATGACAACCTTTTCCACAAATACAGATGAAAGTAGATAAAAACATGCACATTTTTTAAAAGAACTTTAAAATAAATGTTAAAATCATCACAATGTGTTGGACAGATAAATAAACTTGAATCAAAAACCAACAAAAAGAACTTGCAAAACATTATATATACTTATTTTATAGTTTTGCAGCTCTCATTTTTAAAATAGGGGCAATGGATATGTATTCATTCAGCCCTGGGAATCTATTGGCTTCCAATAACAACTGCCAAAATATTTCTCTCACCTCTATCCTATTTTCCCACGGGCCCCCCTCACATCACATTGCACCTTCTCTACAACAAAGCCCCCCCATTTTGCTTGGGGACATGTCAGTGTATGCTTAAACAAGGCATTTTTAATATCTTCGACTCTAATAGCATATAAATGCTCATAAATCCTCCTTTTGAGTTTACGAGTAGTTTTCCAACGTAAAATGCACCACAGGTTTTACATAGGGCCAAATAAATCAAGCCTTCACTATTACAGTTGGAAAAGTACTACTCTGAATCTGATGGTCTCTTGACAGGATGTATACAGAATCCTGTCTAAGTATATATGGGCATTGGGCACATGCCCCACATTTAGGTTCCCAATTTCTTACATGAAACAATAGAACCATTATACTCCAGCAAATCCTTGAGGTTCCTGCCTTTTTTATATGTAAATCCTAGGGTGTTGGTAAACAAAACATCCAACTCTGAATAACACTTAAACCTGCTCCAGTGTTGAGTAATAATGTTTTAACCTAGAGGTATTCTGATTGTAAACATCACATAGTTACCCCAAGGTTTCTTGATTTCATCCTGGTAACGTCACCCTGGTAGTTGTGTGGTACTCTGCACATTTATTGGTACTATCACACTGGTATCTCCTGTTCCCAAAATAGGGGCAAACCTATCCTTTCTCCCATTCTTTACTTCCTCCAAAACCTCATCAATTAAATAGTTAGGATACTTCCTAGATACAAACATTTCTTTGACTCTCTGACTTTCATCTTCGAAGTCCGAGTCCAAAGAGGTCATCCTACAACTACGGACAAATTGTCCCTTGATAATACTTCTCTTCTGTTTAAACGGATGGGAACTGGTGAAATATAGGTACGAGTTAGAAAAGGTTTCCTTTCTATATACATTAGATGTAAACTGCTGCCCTAGGACGTCTTTTAATCGTCCAAGTAAAGGTATATTTGAATATATATATTTGAATCTGTCTCTGTCTGCAATAGGCAATGGCTGGAGCCAGGCATTTTGTGAAGACTCTGGGAGCAGTGGATAAGCCAAAGGGAAGTGCAGAGAACTGATATTGCATAGATTTTGCCCTGAAATGTAGATATTTCCTGCATGAGTCCCTGATGGGGATGTGCAGATAGGCTTCCTTTAGGTCTAGGGTGGCTAACCAGGCATCTTTAGACAACATAGGGAGAAGCTGCTGAAGGGGGAGCATTTTGAATTTTGGTACCACCAGGAAGGTGTTTAGAATGGATAGATCCAAGATTGGGCGCCAGGTGCCCTCTTTCCTGGCAACCAGGAAAAGTCTGGAATAAAAACCTTGGCCTATCTGTTCTGCAGGGACAGGATGAATTGCCCTTATTGAGAGCAGGGATTGAACTTGGTTTTATGTCTCTGCCCACTGGTTTGGAGGAAGGTTTGGGAACCCTTTTGGGGTTGGCAGTGTGTGGAAATAAAATCTGTACTCCTGGGATACTATGTTGAGGACCCATTGGTCGTTGGTGATGGAAATCCAGATTTTTGCATGGTGGGCAAGTTTTTCTCCTAGGGGCACGAGCAATGGGGCAGAGGTGAGGAGTGGAGTTGAGAAGTCATTGTGAATTCTTTCCATAAGGGGGTGGCTTAGCACTCCCTGTTTTAGAGGTGGAGGTACTCCACTGCTTAGATCTCTGCATACCCTGAGACTGCAATCTGGGGGGGGTCTGTTTCCCCTGATTCTAGTTTGAGATGGCCTTGCAGGGGCTGGAAAGGTCCAATGTTCTGAGGGGCAATGCCTACTGAATCTTGGAGGTTGCACTTGCAAAAAATCTTTGACTGTCTGCATAAACTTAGCCTTTTCTTACATTTTTTTTTAAACCTCTTCTGCTTTGGTGCCAGATTGTCCTTGTTTAAAGGAGCGTCCAGTAATTTTAATTTGACATGGTCTTGCAAGGTCTGTTCCTTAAGCCAAGCATGTCTTCTAAGTACAGAACCTGTGACTGCTGCCCTGCAAGATGCTTCTAGGGCATTAAACCCACATTGCAGGGTATGCTTGCTGACTTGTCTTGCAGAATGCATAAGCTTCTGTAATTCTTTATTTTCTGCACAGTCATGAAAGGTAGATAATTTTTGCTTAATAAGTTCCATAGTATGTTGCTGGTATTTCAGCATGTAGAACTGTCAATTCAATGCTCTAACGGCGATCGTTGCAGAGGTGTATACTTTTTTTTACCCCATATGTCTAAAGCTTAGGAATCCCTGTCCGAAGGGGTGGGATTCTTAGCTGTAGTTGCTTTAATTCCTTTAGGCCCTTGGGAGATGACCTCTGGGTCAGCAGTAGGATTTTTGAAAAGAAATTTGTGAGAATCAGGGACTCTGTAGTACCTGTCTGGTTTCCTAGGAGCAGGGGGTAAAGTATCAGGAGTTAGACAGGATTCCATAAAGACATCATCCACAACATCCAGAACAGGAGGGATAGCTAAGGGTCTGTGCTGTGGTAAATCTAAAAATTCCCTGAGTCCCTTTTTGGACTGAGGATAATACTGGCATTCCCAGTGGAAATGCTCTCTCAAAGTATGTAGGGTTTTACCAAAAGAAAAATCCTCTGGAGGGGAGTCAGAAGAAATGGATTCCTCTGCGTCTGACAGGCAGATAAAGGCATGTCTTCATATTCAGAAACCTCAGAGTTGTCGGACTCTTGGTCAGTTAAAGCTGCTGGGGACAGATTTATTTTTCTCTTAGCAGGGGAAGGCTGGCTTCCCCTAATCAGCATGATCAGATCTTCTGCCATTTTAAGCACTTGAGATTGTGGGAAAGCAGTCACTTGAGTTTGGGTCGTCGTTTTTAGGCATAGCTCGTACTCTTGGCCTTAGAAACGCAGTAGCTTTAGAAAGAACTGAAGACATGAAGAAGTAGTCGGTTTGTGTCGCATATCGGTAATGCGAAGAACTTCCTTGGAAGCCGTGCTTGCACATCGGCTCTGTACCCATCCAAGGTAGAGACATCCGCAGGTTCCGTAGTCAAAGAAGAGTCTCGCGGCACACCCGACTCGAACGGGTCTTGGTAGCGGCCTGCGAATCCATCGAAGCGGGCATCAGGGGTAAGAAAGTGCTTCACTGAGTACCGGCGAACTGGCGACTAGCTTAACGGAAGCGTTGATGGCAGTTTTGGACCTGTGCAGTCCGTCTCTGTCTTTATCCTTACGTTTTTTCAGAAGATTGGTAGATGGATGGGCTTAACGAAGCCATTTCGGAATACGGGGATTGAGAACGAAAATATTTAGCTACAGTAAGGGCCTGATGAATAGTTCGGGCGTTGAACAAAGTACAAAACCGACAGCAAGGTACGTCGTGGTCTGGGCATAAACAGGTGACGCAGTAAGAATGGAAATCTCGGTGTGGTATTTGCTTTCCACAGGCGAGACAATTGTTAACTTTTTCTGACATCGGTTAGAGCAAGAAAAAAGGATCCCCAATGAGGTACTTAACTTTAGAAGACTCCAGGATGATTAAATTCAGAAACGAAAACTCAGGTAGCGGCCAACCGGCACTCGTGCGAACTGCTTCTGCTTTGGGCTCCTTGGCAAGAAAGGCTGATGTAATGGTGTCAGCTGCCTGTTTTTATACCCCTGATGTCAGTCCTGAAGCGACAGACGCAGAAATACTAAGTCTCTGGTATTCAGGCCGACTGCGGGCTACCTGCAGGCAGATAACCCAAGTGTGATGACTACAACAGTGAAACACAAAGAACATTTGGCTAAGCTTATACTGGCCTGCAAAGGCAGCTATCATAGTACTTACCTATGAACATAAAAAGTACTTTTAAGTTCACAGACTGCGTTCATTCAAAAGGAGAGAAAGTTAACAATTCTAGCTAAAAGATCAAGCTTTAAGCCAGTCAGTTGTATTTATGGAGGTCTTAAGTTGAGAACTCCCTTAAAAGGGAACATAGATTACCTGCCACTTGAGAAAGTTGAAGAAATGCTGTCAGATAATTCATAACCTGCTCCCTGAATGAAGAGTACAGTATGGCGAATTATCTTCAGAGGGATAGCAGACATAATTTAGACAAGTAAGAGTATCCGATCCATAAAATGTTCAAGTGTGACCCTTTTACAGTGATGTCCTTGTATTAGCCCTCTTGTTATTTAGCTAACAACCGTGATAAGAGCAAGAAACATTCAAGTTTAAAACCCAAGGAATTTCGAGCTAGACAAATAACTCTTCCTTAATGCTAATTTAATATCACAACCAGAAGAAGCTGAGGAGGTGGCTGTAAGCCTAGCTGTACAAGACAAAAGCACCAATGCTCTCTTGATAAAGTGGAGGCTAACAGAATCCTTTTGTTTTGACCAGTCTGACTTTCAGAAGCACTTTCTGAAAAACTGGAACTGGAGGAAACGCATTCTACAGATCTTGGATCCAAGAAAGAAAACATGCATCTAGCTTCACAATGACCTGATAAGGATTTAGAAAATGATCAAAGATGTGGAGTGTTCAGATCAGCAGCAAACAGATTCCCGCTGGTCATTCCTCATAGGTTCGCAATTTGATGAAATCATGCAGTGTTCTGTTGTCATTCATGCGCTAGGGACATCTGCCTTTTGGGGGAATCAGTCATCATATTTTTGTGCCGTGGAAAAAAAAAATGCTGACAGAACAAACCTAAGTTGAATTGCTCACTGTCATACTGACAAAGTCTCCCTGCAGAGCTAAGACAGTGCACTTCAACTGTTTGCTGATGTCACATCACTGCAGTATTGATCTTGCTGAACTGGAGTGTCTCTCGAAAACTGTCTTAAAAGACTCCAGTGCTTTTGCAGTCTCTCTAACCTCTTTCATGGTGATGCAAGTAAATCTTTTCTATGGAGACTATTATGCATGTACTGAGAGATTTCTGAAGTGGACTTTCCATGCATAATGCGAAGAGTCTGCTGTTAAATTCTGCCTAAGAAGTACAAATTTAAACATTCACATTAAATTGTAGAGATCCTGCCACAAAAAGAACTCCATGCTTACTGAATTTAGTACTTGAATCACAGTCGGAGGTGCTTTTCGCTTTGTCCTATGCATTCTTTAATATCCATTGAGGGTTTTCTCATCTGAAGGCATGCATGAGAAGCCACCAGGAGGCACAGTGATAAGTGTGTCAGAAACCCGAGATACTGCCTTGCTGTTACTACTTGCAATGTGGAAACTTTCTTCATGAAGTAATGTATACAATGCATCTTTTCCCGAGTCAGAGGAATTTTACCTTGATGGAGTCTATTACCGTACCCAGATTGTTCCCATTTCATCCATTAAAAAGAGATGCTTGTATACAGTGGGCTTACAAGACTGACAAAAAAAAACCTCTCTGTCCATGAAAAGTTTAAGCTTGACTTCCTGTAATGTAATTTACTGTTATACTCAATGTTTGGAAAAATACTATTACAATATTCAGGTGTTGATGCAAATGTTCTTGAGTCTGAGTTACTATAAGACAGTCATGAGAAGTGTTGGTAATTTGCCACTGATTCAGGTGTGTAAAAATTGTAGCTGAACATTTCGTAAATATTCAGAGGGATACAGATAGAACAGAGACTAAGAAACTCAAACTGGAGATGTAGTATCATCCTGGGAAGTGAAACTATACACCCTCTACAGTTACAGTTGTCGTGAAAATGCAATCTTTGTGACAACTATTTTGAACTTAATCACAATTAATTTTTCAGAATGGACAGATATATTTCTGTACTTCTCTGTGATTAGAAAAAGTCTGAAATAAAATACCGTTCTTTATTGGCAAAAGGCCCAATGTATTACCTTTCTCTCAAATTACTGTTCCATTAAGTTTAACGCAATCTGCGTTTGATGAGGTGCAATCTGAAAAAAAACAACAGCTACATTCTAAGACTTAAGAAAGAACCCTTGTGCCTGTGGTAATATACTCCCAAGCCAGCTACAAAAAAACACAGGGAAATTACTACTGCAGGGTTATAATGGGAAAGAGGTAAGAGGCAGCCGGAATCGGGCAGGAAAATTTGCAGAATGCAGAGTAGGCAGAAGGAATGAAGGAGCTGTTTCACTGTGGTGGTTCTCTTGCCTTTTTCATTCCATATTCCCTCATGTTCAAGTTTCTTAAATAACATTACAGATTGCTCTCGGACATCCTGAGAATGTTTCAGTTCCAGGCTCATCTTCTCAAAGCCACTCTAGCAAACTTCAACATGTGTACAACTACTTTATCTGAAGCATGTTAATCTCTCCAGTATGCCCCTAGCTTCTCCTTCAGGAAAAGTCCTCATTTTTCCTAAAATAAATATTCAAAATGGAGCTCTGTTATCAAATCACAACAACCAAAAAGTTAACATATCTGACACAAAAAGCTGGATGGGAAGACTCTTTCTACATCTGTCCAACATTTTGGATTGTCTGTTAATGGGCAAGAAGAGTCTTTCTCTGTTGCTGCCCGAGACTAAAAACTGCATCCAAATTTGCTTTGAAATTACTGTATAGACCTCACCTATCAGTGGGTGCCCTTTGAAGACCATCTCATTCTTTGATGCTAGACCCTGTAAGTCACAATGCTGGGATTTAAAGGAAAGAATAACTTAAAAGAACAGAACATGCTGATTGCTCCACACACACCATCTCTAACTATGTTCTTTTAAAGAAGGAAGGGTTTTTAGATAACCACCAGAAAGTCTCCCAAACAACTTGCAGTTTTTACGAAAAATCAAAAGTAATACTTCTGGTGGTAGTGATTGGTGGAGAGAACCCAGGGATGAAGATGATGAGTCATCATGGTAAGAAGCTGGCTCAAACAAACCATGAATCAAATCTGATTCATATAAAAATTTTCCTCTTCCTCTGAGGGCAATGGAAATAATTATCACTGGTATGGATGAAGGCTTATTACAGCATTCTACTTCAGTGGTAGTTGTGCAAAGGAGTCAAGATGGACTGCTGTGATTTGGTGGATTCCTAAACAAATATATACTGGTATCCATATCAACATTTTCTGTTTCATTAACAAAAGTGCTGGCACTCTCTTAGACATTTCAGCTACTAGCTCAAGAATACTTTTTCCAGGATTGAAGCTTGTGCAATTGTAATAAAATTTCATGATGTTCTACTGCAAGTATTGTGCCTTGGTTTTATCTGATTCCTATACCAAAATAGGCGAGTTCCACATATGTGGCTTAATGACTGGCTTTTCAACCTATACCGTGGAAGCAATTAAAGGACCTGCCA